>NC_083770.1:1627500-1657500 GCF_963514075.1 Conger conger | reverse complement strand
AGTATTCAGTAAGAATCTTATAATGCTTGTTTTCTCCATGAAATATCATTGTACAGTCATTTGTTTCCATTAAAATGCAAATTGTGGACAAGCATAGCATTGTATCACAGTAAAATATTCAGTGTTAAATCAACTTGTATGCATTACATACAGCATTGTCCCGATTACAATATCTACTCTATTCGTGTACAATTAGCAATGAACACCAGTCTATGAACTGGGAAGACATGTGTACTTGTGGTACTATTAATTTTGAGGCAATAATTTTTCATTTACTTCTAGATTTGTGTATGAGTAACTACAGTATGTTATTGCGGTATGTGTTTTTAAATCACCTCGTACGTGGTCGGGCTGGGTGCCGTGTCCTTTGGCTCTTTGAAGCGGTCCTCCTGGCACACAATCAGGGCCATCTTAGGATTGGACTTGAAAGCAGGACTGTATTGCCCAGGACCTGAGGGCGAGACAACCTGGGTGAACCTACGAGACAGGTCCTCGGATAGCCAGCCAGAGCACAGGAGCGACACTTAGCAACGCGCACTCCGGGCAGCCTGTGATAACGCAGACGTATTCGTCTCAATCTGTCACCGATGCGGCAAAACAGATGCTTCACACCGCAAATAAAGAAAGAAAACAAGAGGGACGGGGAATCGTTTAATTATGCCGCACCTCCGGTGGGAACCTGACATTTGCATTGTGAAGTGAAAAAAAGGGTGGCGCGACATTAGATTGGGTGTGGGGGGGGGAACAAGGAATACCGCAAGTGTGCCTGGGGGCTCCAGCGTGACGTTTCCCAAAGCGAGAGCCAAGTGCATGCCTGACCCCGAGGGTAAATCAAAGATGCTTACCGACGCATGAATTCTGATTGCATTTCAGAATTCGCTGCACTCTGAACGCTCCCGTTTTACCTACAGTGCCACGCACTTTCATGGGCTCCATTGGGATACGTGTGGCTCTTTGTTTTGGGGGGGGGCGGGGTTGTAGTAGAGAGGAAGGTGCACATCGAAAAAATGCTGAATCGTTAAATGTGTTTTAATTAACTCGACATAAAAATTAGATTGCGGCAAAGAGGCGGGCGTAAGACGTATGACACATATTCGAAAAATGCTAATTAAACAGTGGCGGGAGGGAGCCGGCAGTGTGTTTGAGAACACGCTTCGCAAACAGCCAAATCTATTTATATGCAAATCTATCCGTTGTCACGGGCTGGGCGCGGGCACGGTCACTTGGGGAAGTATGAATTATCCAAAGAAGTCATTAATTTAACCATTTTGAAACAACATTTTTAAAGGTGATCCTACTGGTGTAAATATTTGGTTAAGTGTGCTGGGAAATTGCACGGGAACTCGCGTGGTGTTGACATTAGACGGGTTTGCACAACGCAGTAAAAATAACGCTTTGGCGGTCATGCGTCACAGTTGATTTGTGAGATAGAAGATGTGACCTTTGCAGAATATCAGAGACCAATCTATTGCACTCTGCGAAAAAATGAAGCACTCGCGTTAATGAGCATTAAAAACACTGCAATGTTGCAGTCAATGGCCATCGGCATCGTCTCTCTCTATAATGGCATGCATATGGCTCCAAAGAACCTTGTGATTTCAACAAAGAAATCTTTTTAAAAGAAAAGCCAATTAGGTATCAACTGAAAATGAATCATCTCTGGTATTAAAAGTAATTTATTTTGTCCAAACAATTAAAATTTCAGTTCAATGATTGCTAAATGCAGTATGAATATGTGTCTGAATAAGGACACAGGTTACGGCAGTACATCAGCTGAATCCAGGCTTCCATTTCTCACACTCCTCCTGCAATGGACCGTCTCTTTAAAATACCCTCCTGCCAATCCAAGATCTGAGAGTCTAATGGAACAACAGTCGGATGAGCAAATATTGCACAATTTCTGCGGAGTCCAATTCATTCATTCATTTTTCAACCCCCCACCTTTTTAAATTAATGTACGAGTGCTTTTGTCATATTAGTGATTGTAGGGTTCTAGTTTGGGTCCTAGCTGGGGTTGAAGTTAAATGTTAGGTCTGTAAGTGATCACTTTCATGGCTCAAAGAACTCCAATAAGCCATTTTGATATACGCAATCTAGTATATCACAATATTATCCACCCACAGAATGCAATAAAGCTGGTGAGAAAAATAAACATGTTAGATGTAAAGAAATTATTGAAATAATCTTATTAGATTGCTGTGAAATGAGTGCTGTGAGTTTCACACACACACTCACACACACACACACAACACACACATATACACACACACAAGGAGGAGTGGGGGTGCGGTACCTGGGGTCTGGAGGGCAGGAGGTTGGAGGGATGGGGGTGCAGTACCTGGGGTTTCGGGGCAGGAGGTTGGAGGGGTGGGGGTGCGGTACCTGGAGTCTGGAGGGCAGGAGGTTGGAGGGATGGGGGTGCAATACCTGGGGTTTCGGGGCAGGAGGTTGGAGGGGTGTGGTACCTGGGGTCTGGGGGGCAGGAGGTTGGAGGGGTGCGGTACCTGGGGTCTGGGGGGCAGGAGGTTGGAGGGGTGGGGGTGCGGTACCTGGGGTCTCGGGCGCAGGAGGTTGGAGGGGTGCGGTACCTGGGGTCTCGGGGCAGGAGGTTGGAGGGATGGGGGTGCAGTACCTGGGGTCTGGAGGGCAGGAGGTTGGAGGGGTGCGGTACCTGTGGTCTCGGGGCAGGAGGTTGGAGGGGTGGGGGTGCGGTACCTGGAGTCTGGAGGGCAGGAGGTTGGAGGGATGGGGGTGCAGTACCTGGGGTTTCGGGGCAGGAGGTTGGAGGGGTGCGGTACCTGGGGTCTGGGGGGCAGGAGGTTGGAGGAGTGGGGGTGCGGTACCTGGAGTCTGGAGGGCAGGAGGTTGGAGGGATGGGGGTGCAGTACCTGGGGTTTCGGGGCAGGAGATTGGAGGGGTGTGGTACCTGGGGTCTGGGGGGCAGGAGGTTGGAGGGGTGCGGTACCTGGGGTCTGGGGGGCAGGAGGTTGGAGGGATGGGGGTGAAGTACCTGGGGTCTGGGGGGCAGGAGGTTGGAGGGGTGCGGTACCTGGGGTCTGGGGGGCAGGAGGTTGGAGGGATGGGGGTGAAGTACCTGGGGTCTCGGGGCAGGAGGTTGGAGGGGTGCGGTACCTGGGGTCTCGGGGCAGGAGGTTGGAGGGGTGGGGGTGCGGTACCTGGGGTCTCGGGGCAGGAGGTTGGAGGGGTGCGGTACCTGGGGTCTGGGGGGCAGGAGGTTGGAGGGGTGCAGTACCTGGGGTCTGGAGGGCAGGAGGTTAGAGGGGTGCAGTACCTGGGGTCTCGGGGCAGGAGGTTGGAGGGGTGGGGGTGCGGTACCTGGGGTCTCGGGGCAGGAGGTTGGAGGGGTGTGGTACCTGGGGTCTGGGGCAGGAGGTTGGAGGAGTGCGGTACCTGGGGTCTCGGGGCAGGAGGTTGGAGGGGTGCGGTACCTGGGGTCTCGGGGCAGGAGGTTGGAGGGGTGCGGTACCTGGGGTCTCGGGGCAGGAGGTTGGAGGGGTGCGGTACCTGGGGTCTCGGGGCAGGAGGTTGGAGGGGTGTGGTACCTGGGGTCTGGGGGGCAGGAGGTTGGAGGGGTGCGGTACCTGGGGTCTCGGGCGCAGGAGGTTGGAAAGAGGAGACTCTGGGGGCGGCACTCAGGAAGCTGCTCTGCCGTTTCCTTGCCCCTGCGTTCCTGGGGGGCATGTAGCAGGTTCGGCCACGCGTTTTCTCAAAGGACTCCCGCACGTCGTAGGAGCTGGGGGGTGGGATGGTCTGGGCAGAGACAGACACACAGACAGACAGACCTTGGGTAGGCTCTCACAAGGTACTGATCCGCCAACTTGACTGAACAAAGGACCATGTCATTTTCCAGAAACTCTTCTAATAAATATGCTTTTGTTGACTGGCTGTGTAGTTAAAAAAAGAAAAATTAAAGAATCTAACTGGACTACCTGTACTGGACTAGTGTAGCACTACCTAAGAAAGAATAGCAGGCTACACCATACTTTCTTGTTGAACCCAGGCCCAGAAGAATGTTCCAGCATTGCAAGGGACAGGGGAACCCTTATGAAGCAAACAGTGAGAACAGGTAAAACTCCTTATTCTTGGCCACTGAGGTTATCGGGGAAGGAGGGAACATTCCGTACTGGTGCAGTACAACTTCCAAAAGGCCTTTCACTGAACTAATAAAAAGCTTACCTTTTTCCCTTTCTCTCCAGTGAGTGATGTGTAATCACACCATTCAGGGCATTTCAAAAGAGCAGAGAAGAGGCCAACAGCAAAGCCTGTGTTTTTCTTTTTTCTTTCTATTAAAAACATGTCAAGTAGAATCTCCCTGAACTGTGGTTAGGAATGATGGATATAAATATGATGGATATACAGTGTATTTATTTGCAGGTATCAGTTGAGAGATGTTGCTGCTCAAATACACTGGACTTTAATAGCTAGTATAATCTGGATAGGGCCATCAAGTATTCAAATAGTAACCCTGGGCTGGTTGAAATGATGTCTGTGAGGAAAAATATAATCACATCACAAATATCTAACAAGTTATTTCTTTCCCTTTTTCACTCATTGTGTAAAAATGGTCAAGTGCACAGTTACCCCGGGAAGCTGCATTGAGAATTGTTTACTCTTCAAACCAAGAGAGTACCAACACCGTGGCTTTCAGACGAATGCGGCCGGCGCAGTGCCAACCGCTACCAGCAGCCGTGCGGGGGCCCCACACCCCGGCTCACACAGCCCAGGTACATGACTGGGACCTGCAAGGTCGGTGGTTCTAATCCCGGTGTAGCCACAATAAGATCCACACAGCCGTGGGGCCCTTGACCCTGGATTGCTCCAGGGGAGGGTTGTCTCCTGCTTAGTATAATCAACTGTACATCGCTCTGGATGAGAGCATCTGCCAAATACCAATAATGTAATGTAATGTAATGATTAAATATTTGCATTAAGAGGTTGTTGTATAGGTCTACCTAATAAAGTGGTCACTGAGTATACATGCATGTAAATACCATTAAATAAAAGCACATTTTCTGTCCTTTCATCTCATATTCATCCTTTGATCTCAAATACAAATGCCTTAAGTATATAGCAAAAATAGCTCATTTCCCTGTGCAGTTACCATTCTTTTGGAGGGCACTGTTCTGTGCATATGTACAAATAAACAGTGATGACTCACACCTTTAGTTCTGCAGATAAACCTCAGCCATTAGTGTAATGTAATGCACCAGATACATTTCTAGTTCTGGTCAGAAGAAAAGACATTATAGTACAATTGCATGTCAAATGAACACAGGTGACTTTATGTTTGTACTTAAGTTAAGCATATAAGAACACAAGTACATGAGCGTGTAACTTCAGACACAGCCTCAGTCTCCACCCGCTAGACTGGAAGTTTCCATTTTAGTCTACATTCTAAGTGCGAGATTAATAGAGGTCAAAGTCACATCAATAACGTCACCACAGAGACAGACAGTTACCCATCACCCCCCTAAGTCTGGTGGTACAATCTGACAGGTGCAAAGACGCTCCACCCATTTGGCTAACGTTAAATCCAATAAGAAGACAAATTAGTCTCCTGTCTGTCCCTTCGAGTCTGACCCCTGATCCTAGGCCCCCAGACAACACTCTGTGGGGCCCCCTTCGGAGTATGTAACTTAATCTGCAAGCCACGCTGGCCAAATGAGCCTCTGTCAAAACCACAGGGGTTGCCATATCACTCACTGGCACTAATGACCAAATCCTTGGGGGAGAAACCATCAAAGACACAAGTCTGTAGGATCCCTGTCAATCTTAAATAATAGCAAATGTATGATAGAGACAGAGAGCACATCCAGGGTAATATTGTCCTGGCACTAAAGGACACAGTATATTTATTTTGTTCTTTCTGAGTGGGCACTTGTTTAAAATTATGACTAATGTCGACAGAGGACAAAAAAAAGGCTAAAGAATAAATTGTATTTTCCTTTTTTTGCCATTCACATGGGATCCACCTTGCATTTGTCATATCAGTATTTCTACAGTATTGTGTACCGTCAACTACACCTTTAGTGCACATTCTATATTGTAAAGTGTGTATTACTAAACTATGTTTGTCACTATCCCATATCTTACAATGTATTGTTTTCAGTAACTTCTCATAGGCAATAAATCATTGTATTGTAATGTATCCTTTATTATTTTTCATACTGTGTCTATTTAGGAGTCTGAAGGGGACTTGCTCTCCTTGGTTTACAGCAAACAAGCCACATCATTCTTGGTTTAAACATGTTTTACCTGAAAATGTGCAGAAATTAAAAGCATTTTTAAATCGGGGCGGGAAATTGTGCCTTTATATTAACCGAAGGCTAACCTTGGAAAGTGAAAATGGTGGCAACCTTACAAGACAGTCCCTCCTGTGGAATATAAGAGCATTCCCACGCCTTCTCTTCCATTATTTCTACACTACATTAGATGCAAACAATATTTGCACAAGCTGTAAATAAGAGTGAGCTCCTGGTCCCCGTGAAAGCCAGAATGACTGCCCAGCTATTATAATGAAGAAATGTCCGGATAGTATGACTGTTTGACTGCATGAATGGCATTTTCACATACGCACACATACACACACACACACATACACACACACACACATACACACACATACACACACACACACATCCATACACACACATCCACACGCACACACACACACATCTACACACACACACACACATACACATATGCACACACACACACACACACACATCTACACACACACATACACATCCACACACACACACACAAACACACACACACACATCTACACACACACATACACACACACAGCCCATTCCCATTTGACACTCCTTAGAAGTGTCCCCTTCTGTACTGTAATGTTACAGGGAGAACAGAAGGATCCACCAACCTCCAGTAGGTTCAGCCGACACTTAGACCCATGCAATTTATAACTTCATTTAACATAATGTCAAGAAAGAGAAAGAAGAAACATTTCCACTTCCACTCACATCCCGTTGTTCTGTTGTCTGTCTAAGGGTTATGTAGAACATTTGTCCTTTACGAGGTCTGTGGAAGTGAAACATTGGGAGGCAGACTTTCTGGCGCACTCAGCCCTGTTTTATAGCTCAGCCCTGGGCTGTTAATGGCTGCCCTGCACAGAATCTGCATGTCGTTAGAACCAACAGTTTGGAGGGGCAGTCGCTGATGGCTGAAAATGAACCTATTGGTGGAACAGAGCAGAAAGACGAGGGGCCCTGTTCCCTCACCAGGCCATGCTGGAGACCAGGGATGCACAACAAGGGCCTTTCCCTCACCAGGCCATGCTGTACACCAGGGATGCACAACAAGGGCTGATCCGCTCAGGATTTAGTGACAACTTATAGAGCTGTCAGAAAATTAAAAACAAGGCAATTGGCAATTGGTTGGAACAAAAACCAGTACACATCTCCAGTACCATCTGTGTCTCCGACCCTCGAGGCCTGGCGTTGTGCCCCCCTGTTGTAGATACAGAGACACTAGGGGTCTTCAGGATCAAAAATTGGTTTGAGTAGAGAGCAGGAATCTGTGGGGGATCTAAGAGTGACACTAAAGTAGAAAAGGTTCTGTTTAACAGCTTTATTCCAGCAATACAATAACATGCCATCTACACGTTGAACCGACTGAAACTGTGATGAATGGGGTTGTAGGGTAACTCATCCAGTCTAGGCCCTGGTGAAAAAAAACAGCTCAAGCTAGGTTTTACTGCTGGCTGACCAGTTCGGACCAGTTCCCAGCTTGACATGGTTTGACCATCTCAAGCTATGTTCTGATTCAGACACCAACACAAACCAACATTAGCTGGTTGACCAGCTCAATGTGACTGGATTTTACAGCTGGGGGGTGACTAGTCCAGGGACACAGACCCTGGTATCGGACCCTGGTATTGGACCCTGACAGTGCCAAACTGAGGAGAGAGGGTTTCAGTTGGCACATCTGGCCTCATTGGACTGTCCAGAGTAAAAAAAACAGCAGAAGCGCGTGCTTCTAAGGAGAGTGCATGCTTGTCTTTCCTCTCCTACATTTGAACGATGCTGAGGATGATGACATGGAGCGTACAAATATGACTGAGAATAAAAAAGAATATAAGGTGGGAGGACTTATTCTGGTCCATCTTAAACAGGATTATACTATGCATCTCATCTCTTCAGGCTACTTTTCTTGAACTCACACTTTGTTTGTACTCTCAAACACATCTCTTACTTGACAGGCTGCTTTTTCAAAATGGTTTGCCATATATCTTCACTAAATATGTAGTTTTAGATCCTTTAAGCCTGTTAAAATGTCCCCCCTGCTGTTCATTCTGCTCCATATTTTCAGTGGGCTGCCTATCCCCAAACTCTCCGGAATCCTTTCTCAATGTTTTCTTCTGGATCCTCTCCAGTCTTTGTGTTAGGCAGTGGGAACTATTCTGTCTGCAGTGACTTGTATAGCTTCCCAGAAACACCAAATATATTTATATCTGGCTTAAGGCGTTCAATGTCCTCACTTCTTTTGATACAGTGGATCCCTTGATACTATATGTCTTACTATGCTGCTCCTACTCCATTCTCCCTGAAAGGTTATTCTGACACAAATTTCCACCTCAATAGTGCAGTACCCCATGGCTCTGTTTAGGGACCACCTCTGTTTCCTCTCTCCTTGTTTTCCATATGCATGAAAGTTCATAGACATGATTGAGCATGTGAATATCCACTATAGAAGGTGACGTGAAGCACTTTTATTCACCATTCAGCCTGAATAGAGCTCCATCCCCTTAACATGTAACCATTTGTCCTGAGCACAGGGAATATGGCCAGCAGGGGACACCCAGAGACCCAGCCCATTACCGCTGGGCTTCAGACCCATGTAATGAGGCTACTGCGATGCCTTTCAGTCAGCTGGGATTGCTGCAAGGGTTAGGAGGGGGAAAATGTAGCTGGCAAAGTTGGGAAGTGAGCCTGTTAATGTTCACTACAAAAGGTAACAGCTCCCTGGAGCCTGAACAAGAGTGCAATCAGTTCCCTTAACTAGGAACCTTAGTTAAGGTCTTTAGCTCAGCAAGCTAATCATATCTCCCTTTGTGTCGTGCAGATGGCAAGGTTGCTGTTCAAAGCCCACCGCACACTTTCCCCTGGTAGAGCAGGGCTAGTGGCTCGGATAATGAGACTAATGCCTATCAGTCAGATGAGGGAGCTGTGGGAGTTTAGCGGGGGGGGGGGGCAGTTAGCAGAGTTCAGGAGTGTGAGCATGCGAACATCCAATAAGGAATCCTTGGGAGGATGAATCAGAGTGCAGTTGGTTCCCTCAGCTGGAGACCTCTGACCTTTAGCTCACTGAGTTAAGCGTATCTCTTGTTGTGCAGAGTGGATGCTTGGTTCAAAGCTACAGCAGAGCAGTCCCATTACATATACAGTGCAGTAGCTATCCTTATCACTTCAACACAAATTGGGTTGAGTAAGGATTTCTAGCTTCCCCTAGTAATTCCCTGGTTTCTTGCGAAGGTTCATCTTTCTTTCTAAATACCCTGTTCAAAACACATTCACATCACTATGAACATCGCTTCCCTTTCCTTCTTCCCCCTTCGTGCTGAACTCCACAACTCCGGTGTTACTCTCACTCTGACATCTTACTTGTAAACTATATTTTTACTCTGGGCATTGAGACATGCAGATGTCAGAAGCCTAAAATAGCCAGATTTTTACATCATCATCGATTTACGTGAAATTGGCCACCGCAACTTGATTATGAAAGGACAGGTCACATATTTATTTTATCTGTAAGTATAAAATAATAGAAAAAAATATACATCTAAAATATACAATATAGGGCATATGGAGATATAAGCAGTATTCTTATCAACAGAATAGTTATCATGTTTAGAATCCCCTGAGACACCTTCCTGGACTGAGGAATCCTTGGCCTACAGTTTGGCACCCCGTATGAAACAGACAGGAGGAGAGCTGTGGAGCACTGACTGATAATGAGCTTGAGTCATCCCCTCCCTATGTCTCCATGGCAGCCACCCTTGATGTGAAATCCAGCTATGCCAGCTTGAAAATTGAGCTGGTCAAGCTGGTCATAAGCTTGCCTAGTGGGGTATAAGCTGGTAGTTGGTCAACCAGTTAAACCATGTCAAGCTGGGAGCTGGTCTGAACTGGTCAACGAGCTACCAGCTGTTTCAAAACCTAGCTTGAGTTGCCACTCCTTTCCCAGTTTTCAGTTCCACCATCATGACTCACACGCACCTTCCTTTGTCAGACCCCAGGAGTTCTTTCACAATGCTCACAAGTCGTTTCCACGAGCCATAACTACTTTCCAGAATCAATAACATGATTAGTGATGAGCATGTGTACAATGCACAGTCCCTTATGGGCACTGCAGTCTCAGCACTTGCTGTGTTTAACTGTTTTAGCTCTAATTAATGAGTGCGATGTTACGCTCCAGCAATGTTTCAGAGCGATCGTAAAATTAAGAGAGCGTGAGGTGAACTCCACATGCTTCAGATGTAGTCTGTTATGTGAAGTCTGCTGACCGATGATGTTTATTTCAGTACTGTTGCCTGTACTGCCCACCCAAATGCAAAACAGGGAAGGGTTTGTTAAAACATGGGAATCCACTGAGGCCACAAAATGGGCCTTTGCATTTATATTGAAATGAGTCAGATTTTTATTCAAATGGTGCTCCATGGGAATGCACGAAAGTGGTACCAGGGTATTTAATTAACTCAGACATTTAGGCACAGTTGATGAAGGCCATGCAGTGTGGTGTTTTTAGGCCGTGATGTAGTGAGTGCAGATCATGTACTCCCTTGCAGCACATTTTCACCGGGACGCACTTCAGGGTCTGATCTGCTTCGGGGCCCCCGCGCTCCGTGAACACTTAGCATCCTTAATTTGCGTCAGGCCCTCTTGCGATTCCCAACATTTTTCCCCGCGACTTCACCTGCTCATCCGCAGCTGTGCACCGGCAGCTGCTTCACACATGTGTCTGCGCTCGACAGAGGGGGGGGGGGGGGGGGGGGGCTCAGACTGGAGGAAGCAGAGAAGTAAACTTCCACAGAGGTGCGAATTTTAATAGGGAGAGCTCAGCCTCCGCTCCACTCCTCTCTGAGGAAACTCTAGCTCCAATTACTGTGGAGAGGGCCCAGGTATGATATAAGATGCATTTTTGTACCGAAAAACAAACAATAAACAGCTGAACAGAACATTAATTAGGCTGGGTAATTAGGCCAAGGATTTAGAAAATGCTGTGGTTCCTCCCTTCCATGTTTATTACCCGAGAGGAAAATGGAAGGATTGCACCAAAGGCTGGCAACAGGGAGGAAGGACACTGTAACGTACAGGTGCTGGCGTTTGTGTTTCTCTGTGAGTTTATTGTACAGGTGCTTGTGTTTGTGTTTCTCTGTGAGTTTATTGTAGAGGTGCTTGTGTTTGTGTTTCTCTGTGAGTTTATTGTACAGGTGCTTGTGTTCGTGTTTCTCTGTGTGAGTTTACTGTACAGGTGCTTGTGTTCGTGTTTCTCTGTGTGAGTTTACTGTACAGGTGCTTGTGTTCGTGTTTCTCTGTGCGAGTTTATTGTACAGGTGCTTGTGTTCGTGTTTCTCTGTGCGCGTTTATTGTACAGGTGTCGTTTTACAACCTTTATGTCATTCATATGTCCACCGTCATTATTGTTGTCCCTGATATTTCATGATTTCAGGACTCTCCCTAATACAGGGGCAGGTTTCTACTGTGTATCCAAACGGCCGACTGCGAGTTGCCCTTCACTTCATTTTAGTGGGATTGGCAAATTTGTTGGGAGCGATTGCAGTTTGTCATGAACTTTACACCAATGTGCTCCGCAACTCCCATTCTGGATGAACAGAAAGAGAAAATGCATTACTTATATACATGAGAAATGTTGATAGGTTTTGTTCCCCACATTGCTGTCTCCACGCAAAATATGATTGGCTGAGCATGAATTTACCCATAAGCAGGGGTGATATATAATTGTTGTAAAGAAAGCCTGTTCTGTGTAATACATGGGCTCATGTTGTTTGTAGAGTGGCATTCATTTTAAGATTCTGAGAGTGTTTATTGGATTTGCAACAAAATACTTATTTGCAAACAGATTCCACTAAAGCTGGTCTCTTAAGCCCTTGTGTCTTTCTTATGCACTTATATTTTGCTTGAATACACATTGATATCTTACGTTATTGTTTTATTAATTGCAAATTAAACAGTGATGATGCAACCCACTATTCAAAGAAGACATTCCTAGAATAGTAATGATATTCTATTGATGATCAGAAAATATCTTTGTCAGTCAATGTACATTTTCCTTAACACCAGTGGGTTATAATATCACTATTATTTATTCTAAGTCAAAGATTTTGACGTCGATTTTGTTCACATACATCTTTTCTTCACAATTTGAATGGGCTTATATTTGCTCTAGCGACCATCAATCTTCAGACTATAAGGTTATTACCTTGAACAGTCTTAGGTATCGATTGACTGCAGCTCAGAGGAAGTTGTAGTTTTTAACCACCTCATAAACGTCTCGGAGATTGACTGGACTTCATCCAGTCTTCCATGAAATGATCCTGACAGAATATGTCAACAACGTGGCAAGCAATTTTGGATTATTGACGACACAACAGGATGCAGTGTCCTTCATAAACCATGGACCAATTTTTCATATAAATGATTAATTATATAAGCTGACGATAGTATACCCAGGCCATATTCATGTGACCCATTTAGGAGTGAGAGGTTGAAACAAAGTGTCAACAGACAGAAGGACAGAAGGACAGTTGAAGGTGTATATATATTCAGACATCTCACCCTTGCAAAAATTATTTCTGGAGACACCTGCACATTACATGACTGGGGGGGGTCACCTGTACAAAAAACAAAAGCAGAGTAGGGTTACCTGGCAACCTGGGAGCATTCCCTCACACTTCCCAGTTCCTCAGTTTGTGACTGTTCACCAGTTTGGAATGGGAACTTCACTTCCGCCTGTGGTGCAGATTGCTGAGATTTTGGACCACTCCTGGGTGTCATGGAACAGCAAATTCCGAGAGACTCCTGGACCTTCCTGGAGAGGTGCGAAGCCTGCAGAATTTACCTCGACTGTCTCTTCACATGAACCCTGTCAAACAGTCACTAGATTCAGCGAATGCACTCTGCTGGCATTCCAACAAGCCTGTGTCCAGAGTCACCTTCAGTCATCTGTCTGGTGGAATGAGCAACTGAGCCCTGTCCACACAGCCAAGCCAAGGCTTCTTCACCACCTTCTGAATACTCAGCCCTTCAAACTGCACCTGGGTTCATCCCAATCAGACTTTCCCTAATCTGCCGGCGGGAATAAGACTTCAAATACAGGTTCTTTGTATTAGCCGTCAACTAGTAATTTGTATTCTGATTCATCCTGGAGATTGAACACTTGGGGTTTGTGTTGTAATCAGATAAGAGGCCACCTTCAAGCTTGTAGCGCAGCCCCACCGTGCGCTTGCTTATTTGGTATTTGTATTCAACATTGTGATTGCTCTGGAAGTCAGCCAAATGATGGTGTCTGCAAAGCATATGAATTGTAACAGAGAGCTGGCGTCTGTCCATTTCAGACCATTGACTGTATACGGTTTAGAGTGAGCGCCCCTTGGTCCAAAGAGTGCTACATGATCTGTGGCACCATTGCTTGTGCGCTTGTGTATTGGTTTGTAGGTGTACACTCACTGAGCACTTTATTAGGAACACCTGTGCACATACTTATTCCTGCGATTATCTAATCAGCCAATTGTGTGGCAGCAATGCAATGCACAAAATCAGGCAGAAACGGGTCAGGTGCTTCAGTTAATGTTCACATCAACCATCGGAATGGGGAATAAATTAGATCTATGTCACTTTGATCATAGAATGATTGTTGGTGCCAGACAAACGTATCTCAGAAACTGCTGATTTCCTGGGGCAACAGTCTCTACAGTTTGCAGATAATGGTGTAAAAAACTAAAAACATCCAGTGAGCAGCAGTTATTGAGCTGCCTTATTAATGAGAGACATCAGAGAAGACATCAATCATATGGCAGCAACTAAATGTATAAAAGCATGCAGACGTGGTCAAGAGGTTCAGCTGTTTTTCAGACCAAATGTCAGAATGGGGAAGAAATTTGATCTAAGTGACTTTGACCGTCAGAGGAGAAGGGCCAGACTGGTCAATGCTGAAAGGAAGGTGACAGTAATGCAAATAAACACGCAGTGGTATGCAGAAGAGCATCTCTGAACACACAACGCATCATAACTGGATACAGCAGCAGAATACTTAATAAGTCTAAAAAATAAGTCTAATAAATACCTAATAAAGTGCTCACTGAGTGTATTATCACTGGACAAAGACAAAGTTCCTCAGCAGGATATAATATCTGAGTCCCATAGAGATGAAAGTGAGGCTTCAGCAGGCGAAGGCTGAGGTTTATCTGCAGAACTCTGAGATTAAAGGTGTGAGTCATCACTGTTTATTCGTACATATGCACAGAGCAGTGCCCTCCAAAAGAATGGTAACTGCACAGGGAAATGAGTTATTTTTGCTATATACTTAAGTATTTGAGATGAAAGGCTGAATAAGAGATGAAAGGACAGAAATTTGCTTTTATTTAACGGTATTTACATGCATATATACTCAGTGACCACTTTATTAGGTAGACCTATACAACAACCTGTTAATGCAAATATTTAATCATTACATTATTGGTATTTGGCAGATGCTCTCATCAAGAGCGACGTACAGTTGATTAGACTAAGCAGGAGACAATCCTCCCCTGGAGCAATGCAGGGTTACGGGCCTTGCTCAAGGGCCCAACGGCGGTGCGGATCTTCCACTACGCTACAGGCAGCCAATCATATGGCAGTAACTAAATGTATAAAAGCATGCAGACGTGGTCAAGAGGTTCAGCTGTTTTTCAGACCAAATGTCAGAATGGGGAAGAAATGTGATCTAAGTGACTTTGACCGTCAGAGGAGAAGGGCCAGAGACTGGTCAATGCTGAAAGGAAGGTGACAGTCACGCAAATACCCACACATTACAACAGTGGTATGCAGAAGAGCATCTCTGAACACACCACGCATCGTACCTCTAAGTGGATTGACTCAGGTTTTTACTTTTGGAGGGCATTGTACATCATACTGTTCACATATTGACTAACTGACATAATATATGCCTCTTATGCTAAACTTTGTATCTTTGTAAAAAAGATATAGTGATATAGGACAAGGTGGTCTGGTGGTGATAGGCCAAGACAGGTAAATGGGTCCGTTTCTGCTCTAGAACTTCTCAAAGGGTAACAAACAGGTACAGGGCACAACAAAAAACAGAATAAGCAGAAAATATGCTTAAATATAAAGGAGGGCCTTCTGAGGGGGATAGAAGAATGAGCTACTACCTTCTCTTGTAGTATTCTGGGAGTCAAAGTGTGGAGAGTTGTGAATAGCTCTTCCACTGAAGACTCAACAGGTTGTGTCATTATAACAGGCCTGAGGAACTCAGGTCTAATTCCAAATCGCCCTCTGTTGTGCGTATCTGTAGACCACGGCTAAGGTACTGGAGGCCTTCAGGAGAGAGCAGAGACATCCAACTATCCAAGTATAAAGTGCAGAAACAGCACAGCCTACTCTTGAAATCACCCCTCCCAGCACCTTATACAGTGAAACTCACAACATCTGCCCTATTTCCTGATTTACATCACATTAAGCAATGCATAAAAATACATCACTGTGTCATCCTGGTCCAAATTTAAACCTGCTCATCTCTGGGCTGGCGCAGGTGGAGAGAGAAGAAAAAATGACTGGTAAAAATATCAAACAGAATTAATAATGACAAGTCTGCCTCGGTCCCATAAATCTGCGGACATGGCTTTACAACACTGTTTCATTGCACGGGCGAAGCTGCAAACCAGCAGAAAGTGTGGCACTATGTACAGGAGAGGACTGTACAAACATCAGAAATAAGCATTTTCTAAAACAATGCATCTAAGTTACAGCAAATGATGCAATGTTAGCAACCCTGCTCATGGTAAAAAAACGGCCAGTAATCATCTGAGTTTTACGGTCCACGGTCCAGCTAAGCATCTCCTGTGAGTCTTACGGTCCACGGTCTTATGGTTCCTGTCAGTGGTTCACAGACAATTTATCATGAGCAACTCTTTCCCACTTTCACTTCCAGCGTAATTGGTAAGCATTTAGTTAAATTTGGCCAGCGAGGTTATAATTTATTTCAAATTTCATTCCTACGAAAATAGCTGCAGAAATATCACATGCATGAAGTGCATTGCTGCAGAAATATCACAGGCATGAAGCGGATCACATTGAACTAGTACCAGGAGCATTGGGACTTCATCCTGCCAGGAACAGAATATGTTTAAGGCAGCCTAAATGAAAATGAGAAGATGACATATTTTACCTCACTTTTCAAGATGCCACCAGTCATGCCAATAGAGCCTGAACATGACTATTAAGACAGTAAACAACGGTCACAATTCTGTTCATTCTTGAGACAATGGCTAGCCATTGCTCTTTCCGGGCACACAGCACTGCTTCCATGCCTAATACCCTTTTCCAGTTTTTACTGTCACCTTCCTCTCAGTTTCAACTCATCTGGCCCTTCTCCTCTGACCTCTCCCATTAACAAGGCGTTTTCTGTCCACAGAACTCCTGCTCACTGGATGTTTTTTGTTTTTCTGTACCATTCTCTACAAACTCTTAAGAGACTGTTGTGCATGAAAATCCCAGGAGTTACCCTGTCTGGCAACAACAATTATTCTAGTCACTTAGAGTAAATAAGCAGTTTCCATGTTCTACTCCTATTCCACGAGCAGCATCACAGATACTGCAGAGCCGCAAACACGTCATCCCCCAAAAAAGCCCTGATGCTCCACCCTCTCTCCAACGCTGCCCATATTTGAGGGGCATCTCATATGACGTGGGTACATAAAACACAATCCACCAGTGTGCGTACATAAAACACAATCCGCCAGCGTGCGTACATGAAACACAATCCACCAGAGTGCGTACATAAAACACAATCCACCAGTGCGCATACATAAAACGCAATCTGCCAGCGTGCGTACATAAAACACAATCCACCAGCGCGCATACATAAAACACAATCCACCACCGCGCATACATGAAACACAATCCACCAGAGTGCGTACATAAAACACAATCCACCAGCGCGCATACATGAAACACAATCCACCAGCGTGCGTACATATAACACAATCCACCAGCACGCATACATAAAACACAATCCACCACCGTGCATACATGAAACACAATCCACCAGCGTGCATACATAAAACATAATCCACCAGCGCGCATACATGAAACACAATCCACCAGCATGCATACATAAAACAAAATCCACCAGCGTGCATACATAAAACACAATCCGCCAGCGTGCATACATAAAACACAATCCGCCTGCGTGCGTACATAAA
Source organism: Conger conger (assembly GCF_963514075.1). Lineage (NCBI taxonomy): Eukaryota > Metazoa > Chordata > Actinopteri > Anguilliformes > Congridae > Conger > Conger conger. Next base: position 1,640,015 of record NC_083770.1, on the reverse strand, counting down.
ACACAATCCACCAGCGCGCATACATAAAACAGAATCCACCAGCGCGCATACATAAAACACAATCCACCAGCGTGCATACATAAAACACAATCCGCCAGCGCGCGTACATAAAACACAACCCACCAGCGTGCATACATAAAACACAATCCATCAGCGCGCATACATAAAACACAATCCACCAGTGTGCATACATAAAACACAATCCACCACCGCGCATACATAAAACACAATCCACCAGCGCGCATACATAAAACACAATCCACCAGCGCGCATACATAAAACACAATCCACCAGCGCGCATACATGAAACACAATCCACCAGCGCGCATACATAAAACACAATCCACCAGCGCGCGTACATAAAACACAATCCACCAGCGCGCATACATGAAACACAATCCACCAGCGCGCATACATAAAACACAATCCACCAGCGCGCATACATAAAACACAATCCGCCAGCGCGCATACATAAAACACAATCCACCAGCGCGCATACATAAAACACAATCCGCCAGCGTTCCCCGGGAGACGTCCGCGCTGTCCCGCAGCCGGGTCGAGGGAGCTGCTGCCGCGGCTGACGGAGAAACGCAGAGCGGTAATGAAACGCGGTAATGAAACGCAGAGCGGTAATGAAACACAGAGCGGTAATGAAACACAGAGTGGTAATGAAACGCAGAGCGGTAATGAAACACAGAGTGGTAATGAAACGCAGTAATGAAACGTGGTAATGAAACGCAGAGCGGGAATGAAACGCAGAGCGGTAATGAAACGCATAGCGGTAATGAAATGCAGAGCGGTAATGAAACGCAGAGCGGTAATGAAACGCAGTAATGAAACGCAGAGTGGTAATGAAACACAGCAATGAAACACAGAGCGGTAATGAAACACAGAGCGGTAATGAAACGCAGAGCGGTAATGAAACGCAGTAATGAAACGCAGAGCGGGAATGAAACACAGAGCGGTAATGAAGCGCATAGCGATAATGAAACGCAGTAATGAAATGCATAGCGGTAATGAAACGCAGTAATGAAATGCAGAGCGGTAATGAAACGCAGAGCGGTAATGAAACGCAGAGCGGTAATGAAATGCAGAGCGGGAATGAAACGCAGTAATGAAACGCAGAGTGGTAATGAAACACAGAGTGGTAATGAAACGCAGAGCGGTAATGAAACGCAGAGTGGTAATGAAACACAGAGCGGTAATGAAACACAGTAATGAGACGCAGAGCAGTAATGAAACGCAGAGCGGTAATGAAACGCAGTAATGAAACGCAGAGCGGGAATGAAACACAGAGCGGTAATGAAGCGCATAGCGATAATGAAACGCAGTAATGAAATGCAGAGCGGTAATGAAACGCAAAGCGGTAATGAAATGCAGAGCGGGAATGAAACGCAGTAATGAAACGCAGAGTGGTAATGAAACGCAGAGCGGTAATGAAACGCAGAGTGGTAATGAAACACAGAGCGGTAATGAAACACAGTAATGAGACGCAGAGCGGTAATGAAACGCAGAGTGGTAATGAAACACAGAGCGGTAATGAAATGCAGTAATGAAACGCAGAGCGGTAATGAAACGCGGTAATGAAACGCAGAGCGGTAATGAAACGCAGAGCGGTAATGAAACGCATAGCGGTAATGAAACGCAGTAATGAAACACATAGCGGTAATGAAACGCGGTAATGAAACACAGAGCGGTAATGAAACGCAGAGCGGTAATGAAACGCAGTAATGAAACGCAGAGCGGTAATGAAACGCGGTAATGAAACGCAGAGCGGTAATGAAACGCAGAGCGGTAATGAAACGCATAGCGGTAATGAAACGCAGTAATGAAACACATAGCGGTAATGAAACGCAGTAATGAAACGCATAGCGGTAATGAAACACAGTAATGAGACGCAGAACGGTAATGAAACACAGAGCGGTAATGAAACGCAGAGCGGTAATGAAACGCAGAGCAGTAATGAAACGCAGTAATGAAACACAGAGCGGTAATGAAACGCAGTAATGAAACGCAGAGCGGTAATGAAACGCAGAGCGGTAATGAAACGCAGTAATGAAACACATAGCGGTAATGAAACGCAGTAATGAAACGCAGAGCGGTAATGAAACGCGGTAATGAAACACAGAGCGGTAATGAAACGCAGTAATGAAACGCAGAGCGGTAATGAAACGCAGAGCGGTAATGAAACGCAGTAATGAAACACATAGCGGTAATGAAACGCAGTAATGAAACGCAGAGCGGTAATGAAACGCAGAGCGGTAATGAAACGCAGTAATGAAACGCAGAGCGGTAATGAAACGCAGAGCGGTAATGAAACGCGGTAATGAAACGCAGAGCGGTAATGAAACGCAGAGCGGTAATGAAACGCAGAGCGGTAATGAAACGCAGAGCGGTAATGAAACGCATAGCGGTAATGAAACGCAGAGCGGTAATGAAACACAGAGCGGTAATGAAACGCAGTAATGAAACGCAGAGCGGTAATGAAACGCAGTAATGAAACGCAGAGCGGTAATGAAACGCAGAGCGGTAATGAAACGCAGTAATGAAACACAGAGCGGTAATGAAACGCAGAGCGGTAATGAAACACAGAGCGGTAATGAAACGCAGTAATGAAACGCAGAGCGGTAATGAAACGCAGTAATAAAACGCATAGCGGTAATGAAACGCAGTAATGAAACGCAGAGCGGTAATGAAACACAGTAATGAAACACAGAGCGGTAATGAAACGCAGTAATGAAACGCAGAGCGGTAATGAAACGCAGTAATGAAACACAGAGTGGTAATGAAACACGGTAATGAAACACGGTAATGAAACACAGAGCGGTAATGAAACGCATAGCGGTAATGAAACGCAGTAATGAAACGCAGAGCGGTAATGAAACACAGTAATGAAACGCAGAGCGGTAATGAAACGCGGTAATGAAACGCAGAGCGGTAATGAAACGCAGAGCGGTAATGAAACGCATAGCGGTAATGAAACGCAGAGCGGTAATGAAACACAGAGCGGTAATGAAACGCAGAGCGGTAATGAAACGCAGAGCGGTAATGAAACGCAGTAATGAAACGCAGAGCGGTAATGAAACGCAGTAATGAAACGCAGAGCGGTAATGAAACGCAGTAATGAAACGCAGAGCGGTAATGAAACGCAGTAATGAAACGCAGAGCGGTAATGAAACGCAGTAATGAAACGCAGAGCGGTAATGAAACGCGGTAATGAAACGCAGAGCGGTAATGAAACGCAGAGCGGTAATGAAACACAGAGCGGTAATGAAACGCAGTAATGAAACGCAGAGCGGTAATGAAACGCAGTAATAAAACGCAGAGCGGTAATGAAACGCGGTAATGAAACGCAGAGCGGTAATGAAACACAGAGCGGTAATGAAACACAGAGCGGTAATGGCGATAATGGGTTCTGCTGGGAAGAATGACAGAATTATGAGTTATCCAGCATGAAGCAAAGACGCCCTGATGTAATTTCAAGCCTTTGAGACATTTCAAACCACAGGCTTCCTCAAAGGCTGTAACACCTAATCCAAATTTTTGCTGCCTCGCACTGAAAAAACACAAGTACACATGCATACACACATAGATGCGTACATACACATCAGACACTCTCCTCTGGCCCCAAAAAGGTACTTAAAAAGAGATATAGCAGAGGGCTACAGCATCCAACCTTTGATTTGGTTTGAAACACCTCGAACACACTTTGAGCCACATAGCAGCAAGAAGTTGCTGTTATAGCTGGAAGCAGGCACTCAATCTGGCAGGTTTACACTCTTGTGTGTGTGTGTGTGTGTGTGTGAGGGGGACTGGCCATCAGACAGACATGTTTGAAGTATTACCTGTGATGAGCTGGCAGATATGCTGGTGAACACAAATATGGGACAGTGGTCAGACCCACAGTGCTCAGGCCCACAGTGCTCAGGCCCACAGTGCCACAGTGCTCAGGCCCACAGTGCCACAGTGCTCAGGCCCACAGTGCCACAGTGCTCAGGCCCACAGTGCCACAGTGCTCAGGCCCATAGTGCCACAGTGCTCAGGCCCACAGTGCCACAGTGTTCAGGCCCACAATGCTCAGACTCACAGTGCTCAGGCCCACAGTGCCACAGTGCTCAGGCCCACAGTGCCACAGTTTTCAGGCCCACAGTGCCACAGTGTTCAGGCCCACAATGCTCAGACTCACAGTGCAGCAGGCCCACAGTGCAGCAGCCTCACTGAGACGCCACGCCTCCTTCAGAAACCACACTGAAATCTCTCTCCATTCCTCCTCCAGACAGCCGGCTCTTTTCACAGATATCAGCTTGCCTTTGCCGTTTCTATTTCTGGATCACAGCTCCTCTGGTTCCAGCTAAACCTCTGTAAGTCAATTATAATGGGGCGTGTGCTGAAAGTTTATTATAATTCTAGCCCTGTCGGAAACACAGACACCTTTTGTTTAGCGATGTATGAAATTGCACAAAGCATTTTTCCAGCTTCTATAGTAGGAAAGACAAATGCATGTCTGTTTCTGATTTGCATGCACTGTAATCTCCGTGATGTGCAAAAGGCCTTCGTCTCAGCTGTACTGTTAACACTGTGAATCTCAGCGCGTATGTTCTGGAGAAGGTGGGGAGTGTAGTGCAGAGAAAAGAATTGCTGGAGCCTGTGAAATTATTCATGTGCACTCTCAGGAAAAAAGGGTTCTTTGGCCCATCTCCATACAGGAAGCCTTTTCAGTTCTTTATGACACCCTCTATCGTACAGTAGGTGTGAAGTGTGAAAGCTCCCATACAAAGAACCATTTTGCGCAAATAAAACCTTTGAACTACATAGGGCTCTTATAGAATGAAAGAGTTGCTTTTGGACCATTATAACGGCCTGAAGGGGCACCTGTAGCTTTTTGGGCTGATTCCATTTGCTTATTTTTCACATTTTTTCTTTTTTTCCTTTTTCTTCTCCTAGCTCCACCCAGGCTAGAAAAAGAAGTGAAGACAAGGAAATCGAGAAATAGGAGATGAAGGTGAATTAGGCGAATGGAATGTCCTCACTCCTCGTCAGTTTGAAGCCATGTCAGTTACAGACAGTGGCAGACGCGTGGCAGATGGGGAGACCAAAACACGTATGCAAAGGAGGCCCTCATGTCTCCTCGCTCAAAGGAAAGTTTGGGAGTTCCTTACTTCTACTAGCTCCTAGAAGGAACATTTAATGGGTTGGAATGTCCTTAAAGACAGCACTCCATCCATCCATCCATTATCTGAACCCGCTAATCCTGAACAGGATCGCAGGGGGGCTGGAGCCTATCCCAGCATACATTGGGCGAAAGGCAGGAATAAACCCAGGACAGGTCGCCAGTCCATCACAGGGCACACACACCATTTACTCACACACTCATAGCTATGGGCAATTTAGACTCTCCAATCAGCCTAACCTGCATGTCTTTGGACTGTGGGAGGAAACCATAGTACCCGGAGGAAACTCACGCAGACACGGGGAGAACATGCAAACTCCTCACAGAGAGGCCCCGGCCGACGGGGATTCAAACCCAGGACCTCCTTGCTGTGAGGCGGCAGTGCTACCCACTGCACCATCCACAGGCAGCACTCAGTTACAGAAATCATCATTTTCCCCTGATGTCTGTTTTCATGTCATTGTCTCTTCTGTCAGTCCAGGAATATAATTACATTAATTTCATTAATAAATTACACTCTATTAGGTAGACCTGCGTCTCACAGCAAGGAGGTCCTGGGTTCGAATCCCCGTCGGCCGGGGCCTCTCTGTGAGGAGTTTGCATGTTCTCCCCATGTCTGCGTGGGTTTCCTCCGGGTACTCCGGTTTCCTCCCACAGTCCAAAGATATGCAGGTTAGGCTGATTGGAGAGTCTAAATTGCCCATAGGTATGAGTGTATGAGTGTGTGAGTGAATGGTGTGTGTGCCCTGCGATGGACTGGCGACCTGTCCAGGGTGTATTCCTGCCTTTCGCCCAATGTATGCTGGGATAGGCTCCAGCCCCCCTGCGACCCTGTTCAGGAAAAGCGGGTTCAGATAATGGATGGATGAATGGATAGGTAGACCTGTACACCAGCTTGTTAATGCAAATATTTTATCAGCCAATCATGTGGTAGCAAGTAAATGGATAAAGCATACATGGTCAAGAGGTTCAGCTGTTTCACACACAACAGTCTCCAGAGTTTGCAGAGAATGGCGCGTAAAAGCGTCCAGTGAGCAGCAGTTCTGTGGGCAGAAACGCGCTGTTAATGCGAGAGGTCAGAGGAGAAGGGCCAGACTGGTTCAAAGCGGACTGGAAGGTGACTGTAACGCAAATAGCCACACACAAGGCATCAAACATCTTTAGTGGATAGGCTACAGCAGCAGAAGACCAATAAGTCTTCACTGAGTAATAAAGTGCTCACTGAGTGTATATGCGAGTAAGGTGATGGGAAAGTAAGGTGATGGGAAAGTAATCTGTCAGAATGCAGGCACTCATTTGGCTCCGTGTGTGCCATTCTCTCTCCCTCACACACACACTCTCTCTTCCTCTCTCTCTCTCTCTCTCTCTCTCTCTCACACACACTCTCACTCTCTCCCTCTCTCTCTCTTTCATTGTCATGCCAGGGCACTAACTCAGTTGGGGTCTGTAATTTCAGCACTGATATGAAAAAGTAAAGAATGAATTTCTGTATAATAGTTTATTAAAAAAGGACACGTTTTGATGTCAGAATAAAGGGGGTGTCAAAATTCAGTCTCTATCTGTCTCTCTCTTTATCGCTCAATTTCCACTGGAATATAGTTGAATTCCTCATCAGGTCTGTTACTCTCGCTTACTGCTCCTCTAGAGTCATTATATCCGTGTTACTCTTTCTCAATAAACGTATGTTTAGCAAGGCTGCTAATTATCTCCAGGGTACTATAATTGAATAGATTATATGGTTCGTCCCCAGCCAATCAACAAAGGCAGGGAATAAATCACTTTTTTTATTCCGTTTCATTATTAACGCTGATACTTAACCTTGACTCTGTCAGTATCTGTTAATATCCATCTTGCCTGTAAGAACATTTATGAAAGGTATCTCTGTTCCAGATCCTGTAATATTTTCTCTTTCTATAATGTATATGGGCATGGATATTAATAAAACCCCGCTTTGTTCAGGGCTTGTCAGCCCTGTGGACATTAATAAACCTCACTGACAGAGTCTCGACAGCTTTGGGGAAAGCTGAGCTGATTCACTGTTCATTGGGCGATGATAGGTGCTGTGTGTTTCATTGGCCAATTTTTCGAATTTGGGGATGAATGCCAGTTGTTAGATTAAAATTACAACTGCCAGCCTGGACCATGGCATCTCACCTCTCGATTATCGGAAACATTTATGGGTTTTTTTCTATTTTTTTCACCTCCACATTAAAACTGCCAATGGTGTCCCTTGATACTATACAGTGCTGTGCCAACGCAATGGGTACTTGAGCTTCTAAGAATCAATGCTTTCCGCGCTGTACAAAACAGTACAACAGTTGAGCTTGCATCAATTATAGAAGGGCATATCCACTGAGTGGCACGCAGTAATGCAGCAATAAGCTACATAACTGACTTAAACCAACCCTACCCCTATGTGCGACATAGTCAATACCTTCCCATCACCTAGGACCCCCAGTCATAATCTTGTAATAAACCTATAACATCTACAAAATAAATATCTTATATCACATGGAAAGCAAGCTGAAATCAGACGAATATACAGCCACAATAACAACAAGCTGTAACTACGTATCTGGACTGTACAAAACTACTGTGTACACCAATAAGCCAAACCATTATGACCACCTGCCTAATATGCTGTTTGTCCTCTGTGTGCCACCAAAATGCTCTGTCCTACCGAGCCATGGGTTGTACAAGACCTCTGAAGGTGCTCTGTGGTATCTGGTACAAAGACGTTATCAGCAGATCCTTTAAGTCATGTAAGTTGTGAGGTGGTGTCATCGTGGATCGGACTTGTTGTTCCAGCACATCCCACAGATGCTCAATTGGATTGAGATCTGGGGGATTTGGAGGCCAGGGAAACACCTTGAACCCTTTGTCATGTTCCTCAAACCATTCCGGAACAATTTCTGCAGTGTGGCATGGCGCAGTATCCTGTTCAAAGGGACCACTTCCATTGGGGAATACCGTTGTCATGAAGGGCTGTACCTGGTCCACAATGTTTAGGTCAGTGGCACGTGTCAAATTGACGTCCACATTCATGCCCGGGCCCTGGGTTTCCCAGCAGAGCATCACACTCCCGCCACCAGCTTATCTTCTTCTCACAGTGCATCCTGGTGCCATCTCTTCCCCCGGTAAATGGCAACCTTCTTCCATTGCTCCCGGGTCCAGTTCTGACGCCCGCATGCCCATTGTAGGCGCTTTTGATGGTGGACAGGGGTCAGCACGGGCACTCTGACCGGTCTGCAGCTGCCCCATACACAGCACTGTGTGTTCTGACACGTTCCTCCCATAAACATCATTAACCATCACTTCTGCCACAGTAGCCCTTGGATAGCCTTCATTGCCCTCACGCGTCGATGAGCCTTGGGCACCTAACACCTTGTTGCCGGGTCATGGTATATCCCTCCTCGGACCACTGTTTTTCCTATTTCTAATTTCAATTTTCTTTAACTGAAATAGGAATGCACATGATTATTTGATGTACTCAAAGGATATGTAAAATAATCATGTAATCATGTCTTCAAATAACTCTTGTATCGAAGAACATTTGGAGTCTCACAAGAAGAAACGTTCTTACTTTTAGCACAGTAAGTGTAAAATGAGAGCAATGTTTCTGTGATTAGACTTTTCCTCAGCTCTTTCTCTTCATTGGCAGGGAGAGCACATGTGACTCAGTCATCAACTGCCATGTGTCGCTGTCAGCAGGCCCAGAACGGCTGTGTGTGGGGCGAGAGAGAGATAGCATACTTGCCTTTCAAAATCAACGTTGCCTTTTATTTTATTTTTGACAAAGTGACAAACCCCTGGTTCTTTTCCACCTCTGTTAGCCTGTGCAGGACACCTTCCATTGTGGTTCATAGATAAAAATCGAAATATTGTTTATTTACTATCAGGGTTTTATGCTGCTGGTTTGTTCGAGCTTGCGCTCTGACAGACATCTCAAACCTTGGTGGAAGTCAGGCTCCCCGGGGCCTGTGGTAAAACGGACGATGACGGATGAGGCTTCTCATTCTCTCTTTGAGCTGCGGCACAACGATGGCGGAGGCTGATTAGGCGCTTTTAATATACGTGGCGGTGGCGCTAACCAACGCGGCGTCACGCGGCTTTTCATTAACTCTGCAGAAAGGGGGCCCAGCGTGCCGTTATTACACCGCTGTCAGACCCCGCATGGCACCACCCTGCTATTCAGCCCGGAGCGTGGGAGGAGAGGAAAAGGGCTATCTCCCATCAGCTCATTTCCACAAATGTGAGAAAATCTGTTTGTAATCTACCACCCTCCAATGTATTATTTTCCCTCCTTTTTTTGTGTGACGTTTTCACATGGCGGCAGATTAATCTGTGGGGGAGCGTTGCACAATAAAACAGGCTTGGTTGTCAATTTAAAAAGAATATATACAGTGCAGTGTGTAAGTATTTGGACAGTTACAGACTGTCCCCTTTAATCTGAGCGTATTTGCAGGTATTCGGGTGATGCGTGTAGAAAGAAAGCCCTTTTTTAGACATAGCCCCTCCATTTTAGCGGACGGTTGACCGAAAGGTTACAATGACTGATTACGGTTCATTGTATCCTTTCGAACTCACAGTGCTGGAGTACAGAACCAAAAGAGCAAAAAATGTTTCACTGTCCAATGAATTATTGTGATGTATGTGTCAGCATATAGTAGGTTAAAATGTATTTAATGCTCCTTGTTGTTTCAGGATTTTTCCTCATTTTCATTCATTTTCTACTGCAGGGAGAGTTATTGCCAGTTGAAGGTGTGCTGAACATCTCACTCACAGTGCCTGTGAGAGCCTTGTGAGAAGCTCGGAGCTCTGCCCATCTTAAACCTGCTGAACTTTGAGGGAAGTCAACTGACAAATATCTCCCTTATTTCTCAAGTAGAGGTTGAGCAATACTCACGCATCACTGCAATCAGAAGAGAGTAGCCAGTTATAAAACTGCTACGTGCCAACTAATATTACCTCTATCATTTTCCTACTGTTGGCTGTGATGATGAAGCTTTAATAATGAGAAACGCAATAAAAATTCTCATCAGACCAGACACAGATCACGCCTTCTCATCCATTCCACGGGTTTCTCCTATCAACACGCAGCAGGGATCTCCACTAACCTTTTGAAATGAAACTTTCCGGAGCACATTAGCCCCAAAAAAGGCTGTATTTTAATGCCAGTTAAAGGCAATTAATAAGAAGGGCAACTTGCTGAGAGAGGAATTAATTACGTGTCTGGTTTTATGATGGTCCAGGATTTATAAATATGGGAGCATGCGTTGTGTGGAATAAATTGGCCGTGTTAACAGCACGAGGCGTTAAGCCCAGGCCACCCAGGGACAGATGCTTCAAGCCTCGCTATTTATACACCGCACATAAACCCGCCTTTATTATACACCGCCAACACCGCCTCCAACTGCCCCTGCTCCCCGCCGTGACCGCTAGCCGCAGAACCCGGGCCAAGACCCAGCCAGCCACAGAACCGGTCCTCTTCATGATGACCTCGCTGTCCTGGGGCGTTTCTCAGACTGCGCTGTCTGTCACTGGTACAGATGCGCCGAGACCTTCCGTATACTCTCCATAGAGAAAGTCTTTCTAGTTATTTATGGAACCATGTTACATTGGAGTGCAAAAAGCTCAGAGACAAAGAACCCGTGAACTAGAGTACTTCTATGGAATCACAGGGCTCCTTTTTTCTGAGAGGGTACAGGAGCAAGGTCCACAGATTTTAGCTGAGCCCAATGGTACGGGGGTTTATGATGAGGAGGCCCTCCCAGGATCACTGACTGACAGCAAACCTCACATCGTGACATCGAACCCTTCACTGCCCCTCCCCTCTATTTCCCTTTCCTCTAAGCCCTGGGAGCTTGTTTTTCCGATATGTCAATCCCTGCAGGGGGAACAGTGCACAGGGAACCTCTCCATTGGCTCACTGTACCGTTTCACGAGAACCCCCCCCCTTCTGTTACCTGTGGCCCAGGCAGAGGGGATTTGTTCTCTCGCCATGGTAACAGGCTCATTATTCAAGAACTGCTGAGGCGCAAGGACACTGCAGACAAACTCAGGCCTACGCAGCCTGAGAGCCCCGTCACTGAGGGGCCTACGCAGCCTGAGAGCCCCGTCACTGAGGGGCCTACACAGCCTGAGAGCCCCGTCACTGAGGGGCCTACGCAGCCTGAGAGCCCCGTCACTGAGGGGCCTACGCAGCCTGAGAGCCCCGTCACTGAGGGGCCTACGCAGCCTGAGAGCCCCGTCACTGAGGGGCCTACGCAGCCTGAGAGCCCCGTCACTGAGGGGCCTACGCAGCCTGAGAGCCCCGTCACTGAGGGGCCTACGCAGCCTGAGAGCCCCGTCACTGAGGGGCCCATGCAGCCTGAGAGCCCCGTCACTGAGGGGCGTCAGTGTGAGGGGCGTCACTGAGGGGCGTCAGTGTGAGGGGCGTCAGTGTGAGGAGCGTCAGTGTGAGGAGCGTCAGTGTGAGGGGCGTCACTGAGGGGCGTCAGTGTGAGGGGTGTCAGTGTGAGGGGCGTCAGTGTGAGGGGTGTCAGTGTGAGGGGCGTCAGTGTGAGGGGCGTCAGTGTGAAGGGCGTCACTGTGAGGGGCGTCAGTGTGAGGAGCGTCAGTGTGAGGGGTGTCAGTGTGAGGGGCGTCAGTGTGAGGGGCGTCAGTGTGAAGGGCGTCACTGTGAGGGGCGTCAGTGTGAGGAGCGTCAGTGTGAGGAGCGTCAGTGTGAGGGGCGTCACTGAGGGGCGTCACTGAGGGGCGTCAGTGTGAGGAGCGTCAGTGTGAGGAGCGTCAGTGTGAGGAGCGTCAGTGTGAGGGGCGTCAGTGTGAGGGGCGTCACTGAGGGGCGTCAGTGTGAGGAGCGTCAGTGTGAGGAGCGTCAGTGTGAGGAGCGTCAGTGTGAGGGGCGTCAGTGTGAGGGGCGTCAGTGTGAGGGGCGTCAGTGTGAGGAGCGTCAGTGTGAGGAGCGTCAGTGTGAAGGGCGTCAGTGTGAGGGGAGACCCAGGGTTACGCCAACGTCAGCGACAAAATAACAAAGTTCCCCCTTCACACCAGGTTCTGCCCTGCACCATGGGACCTACGCACAGCTCCAGCAGAGGCAGGTGCTTATGAATAGTCATTCGTTAGCAGGTAGGCGCTAAGTTTTTTGGTTCCGATTCTGCCCACTATTTATATGCAGGGAAACATTGCAACAGCCTGTCTGACCATGAATATTCAGAGATGGTTCATCAGCAGAACTTTCTGAACAGCAACTGGAACTGAGGAAGGACTGAGGAATGTAGCATCTCACAAGCTACTTGTCCCTGATTCAGATGGTGAGTCACCTGTTCAATGCCTTCATGAA
>NC_083770.1:1605000-1617500 GCF_963514075.1 Conger conger | reverse complement strand
ACAGTACCAGGGTGAACTGGCAAACAGTACCAGGGTGAACTGGCAAACAGTACCAGGGTGAACTGGCAAACAGTACCAGGGTGAACTGGCGCACAGTACCAAGGTGAACTGGCGCACAGTACCAAGGTGAAGGTGTGGAGGTGTGGAGATGGAGGTGTGGAGGGGTGGAGATGGAGGTGTGGAGGTGTGGAGATGTGGAGGTGTGGAGATGGAGGTGTGGAGATGTGGAGGTGTGACGGTGTGGAGATGGAGGTGTGGAGGTGTGGAGATGTGGAGGTGTGGAGGTGTGGAGATGTGGAGGTGTGGAGATGGAGGTGTGGCGGTGTGGAGATGGAGGTGTGGAGGTGTGGAGATGTGGAGGTGTGGAGATGGAGGTGTGGAGATGTGGAGGTGTGGAGATGTGGAGGTGTGGAGGGGTGGAGATGTGGAGGTGTGGAGGTGTGGAGATGGATATGTGGAGGTGTGGAGATGTGGAGGTGTGGAGGTGTGGAGATGGAGGTGTGGAGGGGTGGAGATGGAGGTGTGGAGGTGTGGAGGTGTGGAGATGTGGAGGTGTGGAGGTGTGGAGATGTGGAGGTGTGGAGGGGTGGAGATGTGGAGGTGTGGAGGTGTGGAGATGGAGGTGTGGAGGTGTGGAGATGTGGGGGTGTGGAGGTGTGGAGGTGTGGAGATGGAGGTGTGGAGGGGTGGAGATGGAGGTGTGGAGGTGTGGAGATGTGGAGGTGTGGAGATGGAGGTGTGGAGATGTGGAGGTGTGGAGGTGTGGAGATGTGGAGATGTGGAGGGGTGGAGATGTGACACCACAGCTCCCTCTCTGTCCCCTCTCTCACCTCCCGTCCCCCCGTCGTTACGCGCTTTGTGCAGAGCTCTCGCTATCGAGAGAGCAGGAACTAGCTAACGTGCTTACGAGACGGTCGACGGGGGTTGAGGGAGAGCGCATCTTTACCTGAGCCTGGAAGAGGAAGGGGGGGTTGACGGCAGGGTTCCCATCTTTTTGGTCGTCCGTCCTCTCAAACTGGCCTCTGATGTGATATTTCCCAGGACCCGGGACGGCCTACGGATAGAGGGAGAAAAGCAGAGAGACACTGAAGGAGGCAGAGCGACTCGGTTCAGATAAGGAGAGGAGCCTCTGTCGGATACGCGGCCGGCGGGCGGCGGGGAGGTGAGAGGGGTCGAGGAAGCAGATGAAGACTCAATTATGAAGACTGAGAGCTTCTGTGGCCCAGGCGGGGGGAAGAGAGGGCAACCTCAGTCGGGTCAGGCAATACATATTGTTGTGATGGGGGACATTAGGCTGACGCGTGCCCATGCTGACCTCGGGAGACGCCAGAGCCCACCTGGCAGAACAGACCTACATGATGCATGGACCATTACAGCCGGCAGAACGCAACTCATTTACACACACACTCACACGCGCACGTTTAAACACAACACACACACGCATACACACACGATTAAACACAACACACACACGCATACACACACGATTAAACACAACACACACACTCACACGCGCACGTTTAAACACAACACACACACGCATACACACACGATTAAACACAACACACACACGCATACACACACGTTTAAACACAACACGCACACATACACACACGTTTAAACACAACACGCACGCATACACACACATTTAAACACAACACACACACACATACACACACGTTTAAACACAACACACACACGCATACACACACGTTTAAACACAACACACACACACATACACACGTTTAAACACAACACACACACGCATACACACGTTTAAACACAACACACACACACATACACACACGTTTAAACACAACACGCACGCATACACACACGTTTAAACACAACACACACACATATACACACACGTTTAAACACAACACACACACATACACACACGTTTAAACACAACACACACACATACACACACGTTTAAACACAGCACACACACACATACACACACGTTTAAACACAACACACACACACATACACACACGTTTAAACACAACACGCACGCATACACACACGTTTAAACACAACACACACGCATACACACACGTTTAAACACAACACGCATGCATACACACGTTTAAACACAACCACACACACATACACACACGTTTAAACACAACACACACACGCATACACACACGTTTAAACACAACACACACACACATACACACACGTTTAAATACAACACACACACATACACACACGTTTAAACACAACACACACACATACACACACGTTTAAACACAACACGCACGCATACACACACATTTAAACACAACACACACACACATACACACACGTTTAAACACAACACACACACACATACACACACGTTTAAACACAACACACACACGCATACACACACGTTTAAACACAACACGCACACATACACACACGTTTAAACACAACACACACACATACACACACGTTTAAACACAACACACACACACATACACACACGTTTAAACACAACACACACACATACACACACGTTTAAACACAACACACACACACATACACACACGTTTAAACACAACACGCACGCATACACACACGTTTAAACACAACACACACACACACATACACACACGTTTAAACACAACACACACACGCATACACACACGTTTAAACACAACACACACACACATACACACACGTTTAAACACAACACACACATGCATACACACACGTTTAAACACAACACGCATGCATACACACACGTTTAAACACAACACACACACGCATACACACACGTTTAAACACAACACACACACGCATACACACACGTTTAAACACAACACACACACATACACACACGTTTAAACACAACACGCACGCATACACACACGTTTAAACACAACACACACACATACACACACGTTTAAACACAACACACACAAGCCTATAACCGTCTGACCATGTCCATTGGCTCGGTGCATCTTCTACATGTAAAAATCTTTCCAATTCTTTCATTGTTAATGAATGGATAAATAGGAGCGGTGACGTAAATATTGCAGTATTGACTGAATAATCAAGTCTCTTTGTGTGATGTGTAAACCCATAAAGCGCGGCCGATTTAACTCCAATTCAATTTCAGTCACTTTTAATTAAAACCATTTGCATGCAATCAGCATAAATTGTGGCTTCAAACTGTTCGCCCCAGTCAACTTAACTGGATAGATATAAGCACTGATTTTACAGTTGTAACAATGTTTTCAAGTAGGGATATTAACATCATTGGTGTATCTGAAAAAGTTAACATTAAAAATATGGGGGAAGGACCAAGCTGTCCGATCTTTATATAAGTGTTATATGTCTGCATGATCTATTTATTAATAAACATTAGCATTCATTAATGAGAAATATCTATTTCTTACATTTACATTTTTGTCATTTGGCTTTGGCTTTTAATCCAAAGCGACTTACAAGTGCATAGGTTCTACCATAAGTCAAAGCATCACATCCAGAACTAGGAAAATACACATAAAATGCTGTTCTAAACATAGTCGTCACCATAAGTGCAATTTTTTTTTTTTTTTTTGGGGGGGGGGGGGGGTTAGACAAGGATAGGGATATCAGAAAGGAGGGGCAGGGGAAATCAGGAGGGAGGACTAAGGTAGATTTTGAAAAGGTGGGTTTTGAGTCTGTGTCGAAATAGGGGGAGGGATTCTGCTGTTCTGACAGTGGTAGGCAAGTCATTCCACCACTGAGGAACCAGAACGGAAAACAGGCGTGAACGTGCAGCTCGACCGCCAGGTGCACGCAGAGAGGGAAGCATAAGGCGACCAGAGCTGGCAGACCGGAATGGTCTAGCTGGGGAGTAGGGAGTGATCAGGGATTGTATGTAAGGTGGGGCAGTCCCCTTAGCAGCCTGAAATGCCAACACTAGGGCCTTGAAACGGATTTTTTAAATATTTTGTGAAAGGTTTTTTCTATAAAAAACAGTCCCCTGTTTTTACAGTATATGCTATTTTATAGTTTGTTAACAAAAACTGAAGGCTGTCCTCTCTTTTGTTGATTCCACTCTCTGTGCTGTGTGTCCCTTCCATCACACCATAGCCTCGTGAAAGAGCGCTGTTTAAAGACGGGAGAAAGGGCCGGTGGGACCAGTCGAGCGTTGTCGTGAGGCCGGGTCGGTTGTAACCGTGTGGAGGGGTGGACTGAGTCGAGCGTTGTCGTGAGGCCGGGTCGGTTGTAACCGTGTGGAGGGGTGGACTGAGTCGAGCGTTGTCGTGAGGCCGGGTCGGTTGTAACCGTGTGGAGGGGTGGACTGAGTCGAGCGTTGTCGTGATGCCGGGTCGGTTGTAACCGTGTGGAGGGGTGGACTGAGTCGAGCGTTGTCGTGAGGCCGGGTCGGTTGTAACCGTGTGGAGGGGTGGACTGAGTCGAGCGTTGTCGTGAGGCCGGGTCGGTTGTAACCGTGTGGAGGGGTGGACTGAGTCGAACGTTGTCGTGATGCCGGGTCGGTTGTAACCGTGTGGAGGGGTGGACTGAGTCGAGCGTTGTCGTGAGGCCGGGTCGGTTGTAACCGTGTGGAGGGGTGGACTGAGTCGAGCGTTGTCGTGAGGCCGGGTCGGTTGTAACCGTGTGGAGGGGTGGACTGAGTCGAGCGTTGTCGTGAGGCCGGGTCGGTTGTAACCGTGTGGAGGGGTGGACTGAGTCGAGCGTTGTCGTGAGGCCGGGTCGGTTGTAACCGTGTGGAGGGGTGGACTGAGTCGAGCGTTGTCGTGAGGCCGGGTCGGTTGTAACCGTGTGGACAGTTTGCGCGACACGAGCTGCGCCCTGCGGGAGATAGTCCGGCGGTCGTAGCGTTGATAATAACCCATCTGCTGGAGGCGATGCAGTCAGACCCCCTCTAATGATGATGGATGCCGGGCCCGGCTGACCGGGGGGCAGCAGTGGAGGGCAGTGGGGGGGGCAGTGGGGGGGGGCAGCAGGGGGGGCAGTGGGGGGGGCAGCAGCGGGGGGCAGCAGGGGGGGGCAGCAGGGGGGGGCAGCAGGGGGGCAGCAGGGGGGGGCAGTGGGGGGGGCAGCAGGGGGGGGCAGTGGGGGGGGCAGCAGCGGAGGGCAGTGGGGGCGCAGCAGGGGGGCAGCAGGGGGGGGCAGTGGGGGGGCAGCAGGGGGGCAGCAGCGGGGGGCAGTGGGGGCGCAGCAGGGGGGCAGCAGGGGGGGGCAGTGGGGGGGCAGCAGGGGGGCAGCAGCGGGGGGCAGTGGGGGGGGCAGCAGGGGGGGGCAGCAGCGGGGGGCAGTGGGGGCGCAGCAGGGGGGCAGCAGGGGGGGGCAGTGGGGGGGCAGCAGGGGGGCAGCAGGGGGGGGCAGTGGGGGGGCAGCAGGGGGGCAGCAGGGGGGGGCAGTGGGGGGGCAGCAGGGGGGCAGCAGGGGGGGGCAGTGGGGGGGCAGCAGGGGGGCAGCAGCGGGGGGCAGTGGGGGGGGCAGCGGGGGGGCAGTGGGGGGGGCAGTGGGGGGGCAGCAGGGGGGCAGCAGCGGGGGGCAGTGGGGGGGGCAGTGGGGGGGGCAGCAGGGGGGCAGCAGGGGGGCAGTGGGGGGGGCAGCAGGGGGGCAGCAGCGGGGGTCTAATGACACCTCTAGCGCTCAGGCCAGCGTCTCCCATAAGGGACAGAGTGCTGGGCTGTGCGCACCTGGGGTCTATGTGCCTGGCAAGACAGACACACGCTTTTAGCCTTGTAATAAGATTAAGATATTTTTCATTTTGCTCAATTACAAAATATTAGCTTGTTTTAAGTAACTGTTTGCTTGACAAGTGAAATTTTCCCATCCCATTGGCAAATCTTGAAATTAGTCAAAGTTTTTCATCTAATTGGCAGTTTTTGGTCTCGTTTAGCAAAAAGATTTAAGATTTTACTTCTAAATGTGAGACTAAGATACTTGTTGAGACCCACAGCTGTTCTTCGGCTCCCTCTCCAGGTCACTGCAGGTAGCGCAGGGCGGTGGTGTAAAAGTATTGTGACCTCCCAATCCCACACAGCCCCCGACCTCTATCTCTCAAACCCAAAAAGGCACCATTGCTAACCATCGCTGATCAAACCACCCCCAATGCTTATACTGACTCAATCATTCCACACTCATCACCATGCAGGTAAATGGCAAAAGCACAGAACCATCAAGTGCATTGGGGCCATTGATATCCACTCCCACGTACAGGTATGGAAGTCATTAGGGGTTGAAATAAAAAAGATTTGGCTCTGTCCGATCGTTGAGTTTTGGTGCCCTCTACTGGCAGAAATTTTCTCCCAATTATGTGCCAATCCTGAAGACCTGGAGCTTGTTAAATGAGAGCAGAATTATCAAATGGAAAGAAACATCTCTCATGAAAACAGAAATAGATTTCCTGGATAAATATGCTACCGCTGAACAACTTTGATTGCACATTTCATCCGTATACAAACTGTCAGCTCTGTTAAAGGCAGAATATCTCAAATTATATGAAGGTTCTTCCTTCTGGACCTTTGACACACAATGCATGTTTACACCTTGGAATTATAAATGGCTGTGAAAATTACACAGCACGTACAGGGTTCTCATAGGGAGGTCACAAACCCTTTTAATGAACAACATGGCGCATTAAGAGTCCTGAAACTGACCTGAGATCAGTTTAATCACAGAAAACAACAGAAACTACCTGGCTAGCACAAAATGTTCTAACAATGTTAACATGTTTGGTCATTTTTATAACATTATGAAGCCGTTTTTTGTTAGCAGGGTAGTCGTTACAACGTGGGAACGTTGACCTCAGTTGCACAGACACGGAAATGGCAAATCACATTTTAACTTTAAAAAGCCCTGTCAAATGAGAGCGAATTTCGTTGCTGCCAGCACGTCATCCATCAAGCCCAGAGCCGTCGACAGACCATCAGATAGTGAAACACAAAGGGAAAATTGTGTGGTAAAGAGACACCAATTACACTGGGGTAATTACATTGGTATCTTTTCATGCAGCTGGGAGAATAACACGGTGCGGCGCGGATGAGTGACTACCTGCTCTCTAACTTTGACTTCCTCTGGCAGAACAGAGAGAAAAACAAGGCTCTAGAGACGTGTCTCCCGGGTGCACGCCACGCAAAGACCACACTGCCGGAAGACTACAGGGAGCCGCATCCTCCTCTCTTGGCTATTCTGCAGTCACCACCTGTGTCCCTAAATAAATCGCTCTTCTAAGTTTCATCATCTTTGACATTCTGCGATATGAGATGTTCGGTTCTCGTCCGCCAGTCGCTGGGGATCGGAGACCAACAGGGAGCGAGGGAAAGAAGGGAGAGAAGGAGGTGACATTTCCCTTCTCTGCGGAGTTCGTCGGCGCATCTCTCCCCCGCCCTGGCCCCTGGGTTCAGGCGCGCGCCGTTGCCTGGTCTGAGAACAGCTAATGATTCGCTTCCTGTGAGCCTCGCGTACGCGCAGCCCCGGAGCCCAGAGCGGCCCAGCCCTGCGGGTTTGCCGATATTAAAGACAAACCTGCTGCCCCCGCCGGCGCTTTTACAGAGAGTTGGCGCATCAGCAGTCTTTGTGGCAGAGAGTCGTCCTGTTAAAAAAAAAAACTGCACATCAGGCTTCACTTTTTAGCATCTGTTCCTTTTGTGTGCCCTTTCCTCTTTGTGCAGAACAGCGTTTGCTGAAACCCAACCACAGGGTAGACAGATGAAAGGAAGAATGAAAGCAATACAAATAGTTGAACAATAGACACAACAAAGGAAGACACAGTGGAGCAAACATAAAACCACAAACTGAATAAACGCACAATCCTGGTCACTCGTTACTCGCTGTTAATTAGGAACAACAATTGTGACAATTTAAAGGGCTGTAATTCACGTGATATGGACGCATCCTGGGGCTGCATGAGGAAATGGTGTATGCGATAACATTGTTGAATATTGCGACGACGATACGACTTGCGATAAATAAACAAATATTGAAGTGTGCGCTGTTGTAATGTCTTTCTGCTTTAGGTACACTGCTAACATAGACCCCAGACAATGAATGGCCTATAGCCCACCAAATAAAAATAAATAAATCCAGTATTTCAAACATGCTTTTATTGAACAAATTGCACATGAACAGCCATTCAATTGAACAGCATATACATTTGAATAAATATTATTCAAGCAGTCTTCCACTCAGTAAATATACGATATATCGTGTAGCCCTATTGCATACCCTATATGCAGCACATTCAATTTGTATCACTGTCCAAATACATATGGACCTCACTGGATACATCTGACCACAGTGGCAAAGGATTACTGTCTACATAAAGTTGTGTCATGTGGAATTTATCAAGCAAAAAAGAAAGAAACTAAACTATTTCATATCAGAGTGACTAGTGGTTTTTATAAGTTTTGGAACCAGTAACCCTCATATCGCCCAACAACACCACCACCGAATGTAAAGTATTAAACCCATTTTTCATAAACGCTGGCTTCGCTTGATTTGTGCTTCACACCAATGCAACCAAAGCATCCTGCTATGTTCAAGGAGTTCATTTCAATCTCTTGGGGTCAGGGAAAAACTTTATAAACAAATAGATTTTTTCCCAAGATTGGCATGTGTCCTTGTTTATTTTTACATCGTCTTGAAAATGACCTCTCTTGAAATGCTACAGACTGATTATAACTGGCATTATACAACATAAATATTGATTGAGACTAAACTTGTGTAGCCCTTTGTAAAGGGCAAATCTCTGCTGTCCGTAGTTGATTTCACCGCAGTCCTAAAATTGATGTCATTTTTTCTTCCTTATCCCAAAGCTAGCCTGAGGTAGGCCGGATCGGTTGAAAAGCCTTTCTGCATACTAATCCGAGTTCAGGTAGCCACAGCCTGTGACAGGGTCCACTCTTAAATCAACAGCTAGAGAGAGCATACGGTCCTGGAGTAGGACCACAGATACTCTGTTAGAGTGTGATTTACACTGGACACACTGATTTAGTACATTGGACACTTCACTGTGTCGTTGTGCTCTGCCCGTGGATTTTATGTCCCACCTGACGTCACTCTAATAGCCAGATGGACATCCATCGTTCACCACATCTCCATTTTATATGCTCTGTCTGTTCCGACACGGCATACTGGGGCTCATACTTTCACTATGGGGAGGACCAAGTCGCGCAGGTGTGGGTCGGGAGGCTGCATGCGGGCAGGCTGAAGGCTACAACATGGAGGTGGGAGGCTGGGGAATAGGCTGGAATAGGGAGTGGTGAAACAGGCACACTTGTGTTCACACCTCGAGTAGCCAGGGGGGAGTAGTACGAGGCATGACCAGTAGGCTGGGCCTACTGGTCAACAATTTTCTGTCCCTTACGAATAATCTATATTCACTGGTCTCTTTGTCCCACATTTATAATCAACACTGAAATGTGCAGGCAGGTGCTGCTACCTCAAGGCCTTGGGCATTCAGTAAGTTTAAGCTAAATGATGGGGCAATGTTGACTCAGGAGGTAAGAGCAGTCGTCTGGAAATCAAAGGATTGCCTGTTTGATCCCACTCTGGGTGTCTCGAAGTGTCCCTGAGGAAGACTAATCCCCAATTGTTGGTGCCTTGCATGGCAGCCAGTCACCATTTGTGTGTGTGTGAATGGGTGAATGAGAAGCATCAATTGTACAGTGCTTTGGGCTAATGTGCTATATAGATGCCCATTTACTATTTAAATCTCTCCACAAGTTCTTGCTATGCTGTACAAAGGCATACAAGCAACCACGGTAGGGGTGCACAAGGGCCGATCTGTTTTAGGATTTTGTGGCAACTTCTCCTCTTAATTAATTAGCTCAATCATGTCTAAATCTGATATGTGTATAAGCACCAGCTACAGTCACAGACTGCATGTGTATCCTCATGAATTTACTGTGATCCAGCACAGTAGTGAACCAGTGTAATGGGTGGTTAGAAAAGGTAATTGGTTGGAACAAAAACCAGCACGTAGATCGGCCCTCCAGAAACGGAGTTGGGCACCCCTGAACTACGGACAGTAATATGAGAGTTAGTCAGTCACTTTGAACCCTTAACTTGAGTTTGAATCTGCCCCAGGGTAACAGACAGGGTCGCACAGAGACGCTAGCCCTCACCTTCTTCTCCTCCTGCAGAGCCAGGATCTGGTGGTAGCGCGGCAGGATGAGCTGAGCCCGGCTCCCGGACTCCTTCTTCACATTGACGTTCTCGTAGAGGACGGTATGATTCCTGTCAGAGGGAGGCGGGAGGTTCATCAGCCCCTGACTGCGGCAGCCGAGGGGAAGAGTCCTGTCTCACGTCCGTCATCGTTAACCGAGACGCTTCCCGGTACGTACGCGGGGGTGCCCATGATTTACAAGCCCTGTCTCCTGTCTCCATTACGGAAAGTGGGGGGCGGGATAGGTGAGGGGGAGTAGGGGTCCTCCCTCCTGCTGAGTTGCTGATGATCTTCAGATAACTGCCCTGGGAAGGAGCCGGCACCATGTACGCAGCGTACTCCCCACCTACTTTGAATACTTTTGAAGTAATGCGGCAAACTGCCTGATAAACACATAAAATCTTTCCAATTTCTTTTATCCCTGTATTTACCCGATGAGACTTTGATCATGAGTCCCCTCGCATTAATAAAAATGCTAGCTTCTGCTTCTGTGCCTGACTTCTGATTATCAAGCAAGGTCAATTGTTGCTGACATCACATCATCATATCAACACAAGTCCTGCATCTGCAGTTCTACAGATATGTATTTATATCCACACATTTATTACAACCAGAACTTGATAGAAACTGGTTATCTGAGGCAAATGGGTCAATAGAGCAATACCATAAACATGAGCTTTTGTTGAGTCAAGTCTATTGTAGAAGTTTTCTGTCAAGTTAACTTAAAAATAGTGCTTAAATGAACGTGATAAACTCCACAGTCACAACAATAAAGACTGTGACATCATATATGTACAAGCCTGTCTCGTTAGTCCAGCTGCTAGGCCTCGGCCTGTGAGCTCTGTGATTGGATAGCGTGAGTGAGACAGCAGGACTGTGAGCTCTGTGATTGGATAGCATTAGTTAGACAGCAGGATTGTGAGCTCTGTGATTGGATAGCATGAGTGAGACAGCAGGACTGTGAGCTCTGTGATTGGACAGAAGGACTCACTCTTCAGGACTGTAGGCCCCGGGCCCCGGGCCCTGGGACACCCTCGCCTCGCCCCGCTCCCCCGTCATCCTCCCAAAGTGCACTCCTCTGTACTTCTGGGAGGAGTCGCTCTCCGCCTGGGAGAGAAAGTTTTATAGAGACAAGGGGAGGCAAGAAAGGTTTTGTCATTCGTATGCTCTAATTAGCGGGCCATAATTGGTAGGCCCTGGAGGAATCCGATGACTTGATTTACGGGCTCAGAGATGTTTGTCCTGGAGTTATTAAAAATGACCTCCAAAGGGCTGTGCACAGGGACGTGGGCCTGTCCTGATGCAATGGAAGTGTCTCCTACACTGCAGGTAATGTAGGGTCTACAGTATGTTTCTCCTACACTGCAGGTAATGTAGGGTCTACAGTATGTTTCTCCTACACTGCAGGTAATGTAGGGTCTACAGCATGTTTCTCCTACACTGCAGGTAATGTAGGGTCTACAGTATGTTTCTCCTACACTGCAGGTAATGTAGGGTCTACAGTATGTTTCTCCTGCGCTGCAGGTAATGTAGGGTCTACAGTATGTTTCTGCTGTGCTGCAGGTAATGTAGGGTCTACAGTATGTTTCTCCTACACTGCAGGTAATGTAGGGTCTACAGTATGGTTCTGCTGTGCTGCAGGTAATGTAGGGTCTACAGTATGTTTCTCCTGCGCTGCAGGTAATGTAGGGTCAACAGTATGTTTCTCCTACACTGCAGGTAATGTAGGGTCTACAGTATGTTTCTCCTACACTGCAGGTAATGTAGGGTCTACAGTATGTTTCTGCTGTGCTGCAGGTAATGTAGGGTCTACAGTATGTTTCTGCTGTGCTGCAGGTAATGTAGGGTCTACAGTATGTTTCTGCTGTGCTGCAGGTAATGTAGGGTCTACAGTATGTTTCTCCTGCGCTGCAGGTAATGTAGGGTCAACAGTATGTTTCTCCTACACTGCAGGTAATGTAGGGTCTACAGTATGTTTCTCCTACACTGCAGGTAATGTAGGGTCTACAGTATGTTTCTGCTGTGCTGCAGGTAATGTAGGGTCTACAGTATGTTTCTGCTGTGCTGCAGGTAATGTAGGGTCTACAGTATGTTTCTCCTACACTGCAGGTAATGTAGGGTCTACAGTATGTTTCTCCTACACTGCAGGTAATGTAGGGTCTACAGTATGGTTCTGCTGTGCTGCAGGTAATGTAGGGTCTACAGCATGAACCACAAACAGCTGCCATTATTTACAGTATCATCTTAATACTGTCCATCTTAACTAGTTGTTTTATTCTTGTAATGAGATTTAAATCTTTTTTTTTTCTAGTAGAAAGATTTAGTCCATTTTAAGTTACTGTGTGCATGAAATGTTCTCACCCCATTGTCAAAT